>NC_056740.1:389722724-389762724 GCF_019279795.1 Protopterus annectens | reverse complement strand
ACAGAAAATGATGTTGATTTCTGATTGTGTGGAAAATAGAGTTACAGGATTTATTGCATTCAGCTGACCAAGTTGGAAAGCATACTTTGCAATTTGGTTTTGATTCCTTGGAGGCCACTTGCAGGGCCGCCGTAACTGGATCTGTGATAAGAAGGCATGCTTGCCTGATCATGTTAAAGCTAAATTGGTGGATGCTCCTTTACAGCAGGAACAGTCTCTTTGGAAATAAGGCAGAAGAAGTTTTAAAAAAGATGGAAGACAAAGCTAAATCTATGCAAACTCTAAAAGATTTCTTGCAAGTGCAGCCACCCAGGTTCAGTAGGCACTGGCCTACTAAGAATTGGTCCTTTCCAGTACCCAACAGAGCTGCTCAGGTCAAATCCAGACACTCCAAAGGCTCCAGGTTTCAGTCACAAGGATCTTACAGGACAAAACAATGGGGTGCCTCCACCTCCAAATCAGGAAGTAGCAAAGCACCACCCTACGGTAAACAGTCTCAATGACTTTCCTCTGCCATTTCAAAGCACTTATCTTTTGGCAGCCCCTTTGGGGGGAAAATTAGCACTTCATGCTCAAAATTAGCATCTAATTACCCAGGACAAGTGGGTCTTAAATGTAGTATCCCAGGGGTACAAATTTCATTTCCACATGTTGCCAATTCCAAACGGATGGCCAGACCTGCCCCCAAATCAGTGGGCAGAAGCCCAGAAACAAGTCATGTCCCTCATGGATATGGGGGCTATTCAACCAGTACCAGAAAAGGAAAAGGACAAGGTTTTTATTCAAGACTTTTCTTGGTACCCAGAAAAGACAAATCATGGCGTCCAATTCTGGACTTATCCATTCTAAATACTTTCCTGGACATTCCAAAATTCAAGATGCTGACTCTACAACAGCTACTGCCTATGCTAGGCAAGAATGTCTGGTTGGTAACTCTAGATTTAAGAGAGGCTTACCTGCATATCCTAATCAGGGAATCTTGCAGAAGATACCTCCGCTTCAAAGCAGGCTATTTGCATTACCAGTTCTCTGCACTGCCATTTGGCTTATCTACTGCACCCAGGGTCTTCACAAAGTGCCTGGCACCAGTAATTGCATTTTGCAGACAAAGAAACATTCAAATTTATCCTTATCTGGACGGTTGTCTAATTCAGGCAGAGGATGAGGACACTCTTCTACAACATCTGGCGTTTGTAAAAAAGGCTTCTAAAATGCCTAGGGTACACCATAAATGAAAAATCACAACTGGTGCCCTCTCACATAATTACATTCCTGGGTGCAAGCTTGAATACAAGTGCCCAGATGGCTTACCTCACGCCAGGCAAACAAATTTAATTGATAACATACTTCAAACAAGTGGCCACAAAAACCCAGCTATCTGGAAGACAAATTTTGCAGGCTTTGGGGTTCATGGCATCCTGCATTTTACTAATTCCATATGCAAGACTGCATATGAGGAAATTTCAATGGTACCTAAAAAGCTTATGGGAGTCAACATTGTCACAGCCTGAAAAGTGATTCCTCTCATTCCTTGCCTGCTACAGGAGTTCCTTTGGTGGGCAGTGGCCTGTCACCAGAACAAGGGACTGTCATTTATTCTACCCCCTGCCACCCAAACCGTGACTACAGATGCATCAGGCTGTGATTAGGGGGGCCCATCTGGCAGGAAGATGCATTCAGGGCGAATGGAGCCCAAATCAAATGCACCTGCAAATCAACCAGAAAGAAATGCTAGCTGTACAGAATGCTCTGACAGCCTTCAAGGACTTCCTTCATCCAGGACAACTACTTATAAAGACTGACAACACCACAGTTATGTGGTACATAAACAAGCAGGGGGTACCCACTCCTACGCCCTTTGCAGACTAGCCATGGCCTTGTGGAACACAGCCTTGACTTACCAAATACATCTACAAGCTCAATTCCTGCCAGGAAAGCAAAATACTCTGGCAGACGACCTAAGCAGAAATCTTATGGACCCACAGGAATGGAAACTAGATCCACAAATCTTCAGCATGTTGACATGAAAATGGGGGAGCCCAGACATAGATCTATTCGCCTCTCCCCAAAACTACCAGTTGGACAGATTCTGCACAAGAACTCATCACAAGAAAGCTTGGAGAGTGGATGCTCTATCCTTCAGCTGGAAAAACCTATCAGTCTATGCCTTTCCCCCTCTGCCTCTGCTCTCCAAGGTTTTACTAAAAGTCAGACAGGAAACCAAAAATTATTCTGATTGCTCCGGACTGGCCTTGCCAACACTGGTACCCGCTTCTAAGGAATATGTCACACCTTCCTCCGTGGTACTTGCCTCAGACACCTCATCTATTGTTTCAGCAGAACTATCAAATTCTGCACACTCCGCTCCAAACTCTGAATCTTGCAGTATGGTTAATCAACTAATTTCACCAATCACATCTCTCAAAAAATAAACCTGTGATGGATGTCATTTTGGAGGGTAGAAGGCCTAGTACTAGAAAATCTTATGCTGATAAATGGAAGAGATTCTGTGCCTGGAACCAAGCACAAGGAATAAACACAGCAATGCCCAATATTCCTCAGATTTTGCAATATTTAACTGAGATATTTCACAATGGCCTATCTTTTTCTTCTATAAAAATCCATGCCTCTGCCATCTCGGCTCATTACAACACAGAGCCTCCTCTTTTTTTCTCATCCCCTCCTGTGAGCATATAAACTGTTTTAACTGTTGTAGGCTGCACACTCAAGTGCGATAGCTGTTTTACTCTGCTTTAAAGTGATTATTTTGTTGTATTTGCCTTAACTTAAAAAAGCAAAAAATAACCTGTTCTACACTTGCTTCCCACCTTTCTGAAGCTGTAGAGTCCAGTTTTCAGAGTTTGCTGAATCCAGGGCTGTATTGTAGTTTCTGTGTTGCCCTAATACCTTACTTGGATAGAAGGAAGTTTCTCTGTTCACCAGTGAGAGTGGAGAGCTTTGAGCAGCCTGTTTGTCCCTGGAGGAGTTGTTTTCAGCTCAGAATTTGTAGTTTATTAGCCATTTTGTGCTAATTTCTATCCCTTTCATGTTTCTGCTGTAAAAACCCACATTTGCTCACTGCGCAGTGCAGGTTATCTAAGGTTAACTATCCCCGGCTCCACAAAGTCTGCTCTTCAGTTTTTCCCTTGTAACTAGTCGGTCTTTCAGCCTAAGCACTCAGACCCACACCTTTTAGCCCAGCGCTTGTTCTAAATAACCCCCAGCACTCAACCCCCGCATCTGCCAGGAGGGAATAGTCTGTATACTTCCCTACTTGACAACTACTTCCTCACTTAACAAAAGCAAACGGTCTCTGCTACTTTTTCAGGCATGTCCAAGAGGCAGCTCCCGGTGTACTCTCCAGCCTACCTGATGAACCTGGGCATCTTGAGGCAATGTTACAACTGCCTCATGTACACAGGCAACCCTCTCCTCCTACCACCAAACACCAACACTTGTGAGAGATGCACTTATTCAGCCAATCTAGAGGCAAAGCTCTCTCCAACCAAGACTGGAACAGTCAAGAGGAGAAGGTAATAACTCGCAGCACCCCACTCACTTCACATAGACCAACTAAACCAACACCTCCAAAACCCACACATGGGAACACCAAGACATATACGGAGGCTCTGAATAAAAATCTAAATCTGCCTAGGCAACAGAGACCTCCAAAGCAGACACACAAGCAACCTCCTTCCACCAACACGCCCCAAACAACACATAGCCTACAAACTCGGTGTGCCAGACAGCCACAGCCCATAAAGCAAAACAACATACCCAACGCACTAGTGATAGGTGACTCTATAGTCAGGCACACCAAAGTCCCACTCACCAGGCCAGACAGAGAAAGTTACTGTCAGCTGCTTGTCAGGTGCCAGAATCTTCCACATAATGCATGCACTCATGTCAGTACAGGGCAAGTACAAATATGACTCTGTCATTGTCCATGTTGGTGTAAATGACCTGAGACATACCTCCCTGGACTACATGAAAAGAGACATGGAAGAGCTCTCCAGTCTTGTAGCCCAGGCAGGTATGACCCCAGCCCTGAGTAGCATCCTGCCTTCAGCAAGAATTATACCACAGTAGGAGGATGAGATGATCAACTTCAACAATTGGCTAAGCTTCTGGTGTCATTCAAAGGGGATCCAGTATCTGTCTGCCTGGGATGATATGTCTGACAGGCCACGATGCTTCACCAGAGATGGCCTGCACCTGTCACCCCTGGGATTCAGGATATTGGCCAAGGCTCTTGCCGTCCCCTTAGTGACTTTTTAGGCAAGGCTGAAAAGACAAACCCACCACCGTAAGAACTACAGGTTGAGGGCAATGCTGCTCAATGCTAGGAGTCTAAACCTCAAAATGCCCTCACTGGAGGCACTCCTCAAAATAGAGAACATCGATATCTGTGCAGTGACTGAGACCTGGTTTAAGGCTCCCGAGAGCACCCCAGCACTACCAGGCTATAATTCATACCACACATTTCAGCAACAAAACCCGGACCGAAACACGAAGGGCGGAGGTGTGTCCATATTCATCAAGGACATCGACACCTCCAGGCTAGTTGCAAAACACGATGCCTCTGAGATCATCCAAGTGCAACTAACCCTGGGCAAAAATGCATTCCAAATTGTAGCTTGTTATAGATCCCCCACCATAACCCAGGACCCACACTAATCGTTCCTGAGGACATTGGAAAAAATGAGGGTCCAACCAAATACCATAATAATGGGCGATTTCAACTACCTTAACATAAACTGGGAAAACTACTCTTGTACTAATCCCCTTGCTCAAAGATTCCTGGAATGTATAAACTCTAATGCCCTGGATCAACTTGTCAACACCCCCACCAGGTGCAACAATATTCTGGACCTGGTCATTACCAACGTGGGTGACCGGTGCTCAACGCCCGAGATCAACTCCTTGCTTGTTAGATCAGACCATAAACTAATCACCCTAGATATTCACATCCTGACCCCACCCCCACACAAGGAAACCATCGTAAAAAAGTTCTCCAAAGCAAACTTCACACTACTTAAAACTGAGGTGGCTAACTTTGCGACGCCCCCTGCAGATGGATAACACAGTCACGACTGCTGAATCCTACACAAATGCACTCTACAAGCACCTGCATGAGTGCATGGATCATGCTATCCCCAGCAAAACCAAGATGCTATCCTCCAAAAAAAGGAAGCCGATCTGGTGGTCCCCTGCCATTAACAAACTCTACAACAGAAGGAAGAAATTGTTGCAAAAGAGAGTAAAAACCCTGGAATAGAGGAAGTCACTGACGTGCCTCAAGTAAGAAACTAAGATCTCTCATAAAATCCTCCAAAGCTAATTTTGAAAGACAAATTGCCACGGATTCCAAAGACAACCACAAGGCATTCTTTAGCTATGTCAAGAATCTCCATGGCAACACTCAGATCTGCACCGAGCTACAACAGAATGGCGCAAAATATACAGAGCCAGCTGATATTGCCAACATCTTGGCAGATAGGTTCAGTGCAAACTTTACTCCCCCCTCACCCCCCAAAGGGCCTAATACTATACCAAATTATTATAGAGCCCTATCAATCACAAACATGCAGGTAAAAATGGCACTCTCTAAAGCCAAAAACACAGCATCCATGGGACCAGACAACATCCCAGGCTGCGGCTTACACGAACTCCAAAATGAGCTGGCCCCCCACCTAAACTCCACGTTTAATCACAGCCTCACCATACGCTATGTGCCTACTGAATGGCGCACAGCAACTGTTATCCCACTCCACAAAGGAAGAGCCACCACAGACCCCGAGAACTATCAATCTGTTAGCTTGACAAGCCTGGTCTGCAAGGCCACGGAGTGTATCATCATGGAACTCATAAACAGACATTGGTAACCTCCAAACTTTGGATGCTACCCAATTCAGATTTGTGAAGGGTAGATCATGTCTCCTAAACCTGGTAGAATTTTTTGAAACTGTTTCCAAGGCCATAGACGAGGGCAAGGTGGTCCACACAGCCTGCCTGGACCTCGGGCCCTCAACACTATCCCCCATTCAGGAATCATAGATAAACTCATCAACCTTAACATAAATCCTTACGTCATGAGATGGGTGGCCAACTGGCTCACAGACAGAACCCACACAGTGAGAGTTGCAGACTCCAGATCCGACTCCAAACCAGTGATAGGTGGAGTGCCCCAGGGTTCAGTCTTGGGACCTCTCCTGTTTGGTATATACTTCTCCGAAGTGCAAGCGAACACTGAGGGTCTATGGCTAACCAAGTTCACATTTGACTGCAAACTGGGTGCCATTATCGATTCCCCTGCCGACATGGACATCCTGCAAAAGGGCCTCACCGAGACAGACACCTGGTGCCAAAATCATGGCCTCAAGCTAAATGCCAAAAAGTGCATTGTTATCCCCTTTGGTAAAAACACGGTACCCATGAACTACCAAATAGGGGGACGTTCACTTAACACAGAAAATGTGATGAGACCTTGGGACCCAAGTGGATAGTAACCTCTCCTTTGATAACCACATTGCCACAGTGGATAGAAAATCTTTCTACGTGGCCCACCTAATCACAAAAGGGTTCACATCTAGAAAAAAGGAAGTCATTATCCCCCTCTACTCATCACTTATCAGACCCGTCATTGAATACAATGCCCCATTTGGGATGTACCTCACAAGACACCTACAACAACTGGAGAGGTCCAAAAAGTACCTCACTAAGAGGATTACTGGCCACAAACAGTTGCCCTATGCCGACCAGCTCAAGAACCTCCAACTCTACTCGGTCGCATACCGCTTACACCAAGGAGACCTTTGTCTGACATACAAAGCTAGATCAAACCCGGAACTGATGGATATGCTCCACTTAAAGAAATCCCAGTCTCCCTGAGCTACACGCTCTAGGGACCCAAACCTCACCACAACAATGAATAAGGACATGCTGGAGGGATAGATTCTTGTCCCAGAGACTTCCCATGCTCTGGAACAAAATTCCCATCTACATCAAGCAGAGCTCAACATTAGCACTCTTCAAGAAAAACCTTGATAAGTGGATGAGTGATAGGAAATTCACCCCTGGGATCATGTCTGGGGCTGTGCTCGATAGAGGGGCAGGAATTTAACACTACATGGGTGGCGAAAGCCAGTACACTGTTGGCTAGGCTAACTTTGGCCCTTGGGCCAATAGCCTAGTACCTACCTATGAACAAGGGGAAACCAGATGTTATCCACTATGTCGAAAAGCAATGATAGAGTGGCAATGGGTGATATCTTCTGGCCGCTTTCTCATTGCAGCACACACATTGGGGGAAAGTCACCTTGCTTGCAAACAAACTAAGCAGGTCCATTCTAATGCCTCATGAGTAGTTACTCAATGTCAGAGTGGCGGAAAGAGTCTTACATTGATGGAGAAAGCCATGCTGCAACCTTTTCTCTTCTCCCCTCAACAAGTGCAGTAGGTTCTTCACCCTTGTACCCACTATGGGAGAGTCACTGAGAGATGCTCTGATTCACAATTTGCCCTTGGTCTCCTTTAATCTCATTTCCCCACTACTTCTAATCACCAAATTCATATTGGTTGAAGGGCAGAATTTATTCTCATTGCAACTTTTTGGCCTCATCAAATTTGTTTTCCCTTCCTGTGGCCTCATCTGTATCCACCCTGTATACTGGACCCTCAGTCCAGACCAACTGTCTCATCTGACAGAGATGTCTCATCTGGACATAGCAGGCCTCAATTGAGTGCATGGTTTCTCTAGTTCTACTGATGTTTAGACAGCCCAGGCTTTCCTCCCTAGTCCGGCATATTCTGTTATCCTGTCAAAAGGCTTCTACTAGAAAAATTTACGAAACAAAGGGAAGAGATTTTTAGTTGGGGCCATGAAGAGATTTGGACCCCTTTTCTCTCCCTATTCCAGCTGTTCTTAAATTTTTAGCTTCAGTTTTACATGAGAGGACTAGTTTTTCTACTATTAAAGTGCAGTTGGCTGCCATTCCAAACTTCCATTCAGGTAAAAATCATTTTTCTTTAGCTTCTAGGATGTGCAAGGGCTTTTTAAAAGGGACATTCTTACTTAAGCCTCCAATCAACAATCATACTCCTCCTTGGGATTTAACTGTCCTACTTCAAGGTCCAACTCCAATGCCCCTTTGAAACTTTAGCCAAGACAGACCTAAAGTTTTTATCCTTGAAAACTATTTTTGTAGTTGCTATTACATCAGCTACATGAATATCTGAACTCCAGGCTCTTTCCTCCAAACCTCCCTACCAGGTTTTCATAAGGATAGAATTTTCTTACATACCAGCCAGTCTTTCTTGCCTAAGGTGGTTTCGGAGTCCAATATTAATCAAGTCATTCACCTTCCAGTTTTCTTTACAAATTTACGTAATAAAGAAGAGTACATGCTCCACCTTTCAGATCTGCACAGACAATTTTGATTATTTCTCCATCGGACCAACTATTTCAGGAAAACTGACTAATGGTATCTTTTTCACACAGCATATTGGGCCTGACAGTTTCTAAAGTAACCTTAGCCAGATGGTTTAGTGATTGTATACCGTTTATACAACCCAAAGAGGGTTGTCTTTACCTAAGCCTATGTCCCCTAAAGCACATTCCATGAGGTCTATGGCTGCCTCTTTAGCTTTTTGGTCAAGAACTTCAGTAGATGACATTTGTGCTACTGACACTTGGGTACAGTGCTCATACCTTTATTGCTCACCACAGTTGGATTTGATTTCTAGAAACAGAGCTGCCTTTGGCTCCGCAGTACTCCTAAAATATCCTTCCATGAGCTCCACCTAAGGTTCATCTAGCTGAGGACATTGTCCCATCAGTTGAGAAATTAATGAAAATGACGACATTAGATACAAAAGCTATGTACTGACCGTATCTGTGTTGTCTATTATCCTTCATCCTCAACGTCCTGCCCTCCTTAACCCACTTCCCTTTAGTCCTGGAGAGACCTAATGGATAATACTTCAGGAACTATTGTTCCTTCTTTGAGCTCCAGTTCCCTCTCTATTACCTTTACCTTTTTAGTGTCTTTATAGTATCAATCATGTTTTTTTGGGGGGTGGGGGGGGGGGCAGCAAACTATCTGTGGTATGTTGGGTTAGTTGGGTATTATGGGTAGAGTGAGGAGCTCGAGAGTTGGATCTAAGAATCTGGCTAAAGCGACTGAGTCATATCTGAACCCATCAGATGAGGAAGAATGAAAATGGACAATACAGATGGCATTGTTATAGTGAGTACATTTCAGTAGTATGCTTGGCTGAATGCAAAGCTGCTGAATACTGTTTTCAACTGATAGGGCAGCATTGAACTTGAAAACCATTCCCTGAGGTGGCATGGCCTCAGTTATATTAAGTACAGACGTTCCTGTTTGGCAGTTAGTGTGGAGTACTAAGGCTGTGAGATGTTGATCAGCTGCTTCCTGTAGTCCATGATTTGCCTGCTGTGTGCTTGTTAAGTCACCACCATATTGTGATCCAGGGTTGTCCCTGAAAATGACACTTGTGTCCAGTGGGCTTAGCCAGTTGAATACATAAAGTAAAAAAAAGAAAATCTAATTGCAAGAGGAATGTTGGTGGTGGGGCTTCTTCCTGCAAGCAGAAATACATATTCAGCTATTTTATCTACTTTTAAACTGTTATTTTTTTCCGGTCATTTTGCATTTAGCCATACCTCTCAACCTCTTTATACAAGAGTTCTGAACAGAGCTCAGAATCAGGGGCATATTTTAAATTTTGCTTAGAAAGTTACTATAGTAACAGATTTTGCATTAGCATGCATTTTCCAAAGCATATGATGCCTGAAACTCAAATGTTTGTCATTATGTAGTGATTTGCCAGAAACACTTACTTTTTTTTTAGGAAAAGACCAACAATACGACAACAATCTAGGCATATTCTTTATAGCTCTGGACAATGGAGAGGAATGCATTTAGTTGAGCAACCTAGGTGCAAAATTATCGATAGTAAGTTTGTAATTATTGTTGCTGCAATCCATAAGGGTAGCAGTTAAGTGGTTTGTGTTACCAGATTACCAGCATGTTAATATGGAGTGATGAGCCTGTTTATCTTATTATCTAGTAGCATTCTGATGATTCTGAAGTTACTGTGATATAGAAAAATTGATGTTAAATTGTCCATCTCGCCTTCGTTCTTGCTGTTTGGGTTCGGAGCCGATCCTCGGCTCGGACTCTGCCATCTTCTATAGCTCGAGAGCTGTTTACTGGCTCGAGGCTACCCATTATCCCAGAATGCCCAGCGTCAGCTACCCAGATCTCGTTTGCCGCTTCAGCTGCGAGGTTGCTTTGTTATTGGCTCAGGCTTAGTATAGTTTTTTCTTTTATTATAATTGTTCTTAAAAATGTATCAAGTTTTTGTCTAGATATAGTACTTTATTCCTTATCGCTTTCTTGTGTGTTGTAGCTTTGTTGGCCGTCGCTCCATAATTCGCAGGCCTTCTGTTTCCCCTGAACTCGTTTAGAGAGCCCCCCCCCCCCCGGACAGCTGTTTAAATTCGAGGCTCTCCTTTCTGTTCCTTACTGTAAAAAAAAAAAAAAAAAAAAAAAGACTTTGTTTCTTAGTTTAGTAGTATAACATTTTCTTATTGTTATTGTGGCTCTTTAGTTTGTTAGGAAAATGTCTAAAGATACCAAGGTATCTGGCTTCAAAAAGTGTGACTCATGCTGTCAGAAAATGTCTCTGACAGATGGGCACACTAGTTGTGTATATTGGTTGGGTGCTGTTCACCTGCAGGACTCCTGTTCTATAAGTCACGCTTTTAGTCCAAGGGTCCTGCAGGAGCTCAAAAACAAATTAATCCTTTGGGGATTATTGAAGCCTCAGGATTCTCTGGCTAAAAGTACTCAGCCAGCAAAATCCCCTAAGTCTGTCAAGCCGTCGGCTCCACCTTTGGAGCAGACTCCTGTACTTGACCAACCAAGTATTTCAGTACCAGCTGGCACCGACAAGGCAACTCTTCCGTCGGCTCCATCTGCTATTTTGGAGCTCTCACGGAGCCATAAGAGACTGAGGTCTCCGTCCTTGGAGCCCATCCACTTGGCACCTCAGTCACCCTTGTTACAGAGTGAACGTAGCCATCATTCTTCCCACGCCTCTCAATCCTCTAGATTATCAGATCATGATGTGGAGAGAGTAGTAAGTAGGATGCTTAAGTCACAGGCACTGGCAAAATTACTGTCCAGCCCACCTCAGCAAGTATTGGAGCTTCGACGTAGGGGAGCTCAGCTCCAACATTGGCCTCGGAGCCGTCACCCTCGACGCGGAAAAGGACTTCTGTCTCTCCGGAGCCTTCTCTGCCTAGATGGGGCACCTTTGAGGTCATGCGGAGTGTGCTGTCCCCCGAAACAGCTCTACTGCCAGCTCCATTGGCTCCGCCCCCCGTGGTGTCTGTTCCAACCTCTACTCCTCCTCCAGACCCCAAGCGTAGGGAACCTATGCCTCAGGACACACCATTGGGTGATCCCTCTTCTTCCGAAGCCTCCCCTGATCACTCAGAAGAGCCTGCCCAGAAGAAGAAGTGCAGGAGGAAGCACATAGACTCCCCTGAGTCTGTCACCTCAGATACAGACATGGATGAATTGGAAGGGTCCCCAAGGTCCCCCTCTGAAGATGTTTCCTTTTTGGACATCCTTGAAATGTTTAGACAGAGGGGGGACTGGACTTCCTTAGCCCCTACCGAGGACAAGTCTGTATACCTGGGGGCATGCGGTTCCCGACCTTCCACCTCCTGGGTATCTCCTCCTTTCGATCCACTCATGTCTGTAGTGGCTCGAAAGGCTTGGTCAGCTCCAGATTCTGTGGAATCTACTCCGAGGAGACCAAAAAAATTTATTACAGCTCCCCAGGGCAAACAATTCCTCTCCAAAGGTGTGCCCGTTGATGCCATGGTGGTAGCAGCAGCCACTAAGAAAGAGTTAGCAGAAACCTCTTCATCTGTTCATCCTCCAAACAAAGAGTCTCGGACGATGGACAGATATGGAAAGTGAATGTTTGCTTCAGCGACCTTTTCAATGTGGTCCCTGAACTATCTATGCCATTTTACACGTCTTCAAAGGGATCTCCTGAAAGAGCTTGGAGATACCCTTCAAGATCCTACAGCTGAGGGAGTACCAGCCAAATTAGCTTCTCAGCTTGCGACTCTTAATTCCATAGTCAACTCCTCCATGAGGCTGATTTCCTGTGCAGCCGATGGAGTGAGCAGAGCCGCAGGGACAGGTGTGGCTCTCAGGAGACATGCTTGGATGCGGCTGTGTCCATTTCCAGAACCCTTTCGAGCGTCCTTCACCAATACTCCCTTTGATGGCTCCTTTCTCTTTGGGCCTCGGGTGAAAGACACGTTGACCAGGTGTGAGCAGGAAGGCAAGACTCTCTCTGTTGTGGGAGTCCATTTTTCCACCCCTTCCAGACCTTATTCCAAGGGTCAGAAGAGCGGAAAGATGTGGTTCCGAAAATCCCAGGGACCCTTGCCTGACGCACGTGGTGATTTTTTCCCCCAGGGGCAGAGGGGGAAACAACAATAACAGACACCGCCCTCGTGGCAGAGGGGGACCACAAAACTAGGGTGACAGAGAAGCCTTTTCTGCCAAGCCCTTCCAGCATCCCATGAAATTCTTGAATTTCTAGCACAACTTTTTCAGTCTGGTGCGGCTTCTGCTACCATTAGAGTACAACTAGCTGCCATTTCTAATTTTCATATCGGTATGTTTAATTCTAGCATAATGTCTCATAAGCTCTGCAAGGCCTTTATGAGAGGAACATCTCTTCTTAGACCCCCAGTTAGAGATCTTCCTCCTCCTTGGGATCTCAATTTAGTTTTAGCTTCCTTAATTTTGCCTCCCTTTGAACCGGCAGCATCATATTCCTTAAAATTTCTTTCTTGGAAGACACTTTTTCTGGTTGCTATCACTTCAGCTAGACGTGTCTCAGAACTTCAAGCACTATGTGTTCGTCCTCCTTACCTGGTGTTTCACAAGGACAGAGTTTCTCTGAGGACCAATCCATCCTTTATTCCTAAAGTCTGCTCAGAGAACAATTTAAATCAATCCGTAGATCTCCCAGTTTTCTTTCCCAGTCACAGCAACAAGGCAGAGTACAAGCTCCACCAACTGGATGTGCACAGAGAATTGTGTTTTTACCTCCATAGAACTAAGGAACTAAGAAAGTCAGACCAGTTATTTCTTTCTTATGCTTTCAACAAGCAAGGTCTTCCAGTTTCTAAGGTGACCTTATCCAGATGGTTATCTGATACTATTGCCTTTATTTATCAGTTACGAAATAAAGAGCTACCAGCTAAACCAAAAGGTCATTCTACTAGAGCATTATTCCACCTCTGTAGCCTTTCAGTCTGGGTTGCCCATAGACTCAATCTGTGCATCTGCCACTTGGGCAAACCCTTATACATTTATCTCTCATTACAAGGTGGATATGGTCTCCCGGAGCAGAGCTTCCTTTGGATGTCCTTCATGGATGCATCTGCAGTCATAACAACTGGGTTGTCCTGTCGTCAGGCAGCCCTTCAGTCGGCCGGATTCCAAAGTCCGGGTCCGGCTTCGGCTGATGTCGCACTTCACCCGACGTCATCTCTGTTGGTCTTCGGGTATAAAGGCATCAGCCGACGCCATTTTCCTCAGTCTTTCTTGCCGCATGGCGCCCGAAGCAGAAGCTGTTCGCAAGTGCCGGTCGGTCGGATCCAGAGATTACTTCTACCGAATACTACTTCGAAGACTTCTAAAGCTAAGTACCCCGTTGGGGACTCTTTCTTGCCTCAGCCGATGTCAGAAAAAGTTAATAATTGTTTAACCTGTGGGAAACAAATACCTCATAAGGATTACCACTCTTACTGTCTGCCTTGTTTAGGCCCAGCCCACGACGTAGCAGCCTGTTCGGCCTGTGCTTCTTTCAACCGACGAACGCTTAGGCGTCGGTCGGAGTTTGCTGAACAGTTTTTCGGTTCTGTTTTTGCGTATATTATGCCGTCGGATACTCCGACTACCCAAACTGCTAAAAAACGCAAAGATAAAGACCGACACTCGCGGTCCGCGGTTTCGGCCGAAACCATGGTTAAGCAAACCGCGAGTGTCTCGGTTTCGGCCGAAACCGAGAAAACTGATCAAAATACAGCAGAATCTATCACTACCACTGAGGCCCCTGCTACTTCTCTTGAATCGGCCTCAGGAATTTTATCCACTACGGTGGTTGCCTCTGACTTATCAGACACCATTCCCTTGGATGTGTCTACCCCAGCACGTGGTGCTGCTAGGCCTCCAGCAGCCATGTCCATTAAGGCCTTTGCCAGGGCCAAAGCAGCCAAAACTACTAGAACAGTGCCTGCTAAACCACCTACAACCCGGCCCTCTTCTAGTGCACAAATGCTTACTCTGGCACAAGATTTAATTTCATTAATTAGGGGATCTCAATCTCACCCAGACAGGGCCTCTCAGCCCCCAGAGAAGAGACCTAGGGCAGAGCCCCCCGAGCCTGTGTCCTCTGATGATTCTGCTGATGAATCAGACATAACAGACCAGCCAGAGGTTCCTTTCTCCAATTTTGAAGACTCAGATGCTGAAGAATCCATTCCAGCTGCCTCTCCACCAGAAGAATTTTCCTTTGGGGAAACCTTACATGCCATGCGAGAGCAGTTCCAATGGCAGCAGCAGGATTTCTCAGACTCCAGAAAAAGACTGAGAACCTTTCTGCACCTTCCACAACACAGGCCCTTAGCTATACCTCCTGTGCTCTCTGTAGTGGATGATGCCTTCAATGATGTCTGCTCTGCACCAGATTCTTTACCTCCAGCCCCTGCCAAACCAGACAGATTTTACAGGGTACCAGACACTCATCACCACCTTTACAAGGCCCCACTTGCAGACCCCGAAACTATATCCCAGGGTCCCAAGGCAGTAGCCGCGACCACAGCTAAAAACCCTATTCCTTCTGAAAGGGAAGCCAGGTCTCTAGACAGATGGGGCAAAAAGGTTTACACTTCAGCTACTCTCTCAGCTAGAGCTTTAAACTGTCAGTTCCACATGATACAATACCAAGAGTTTATGCTTGATCAGTTAACAAAAAAGCTATCCTCTGATGAATCAATTGATAAGAAATATGTATTAGAAATGGTAAATAACATACAACAGGTTAGTAACCATTCCTTAAAATGTGGCTATGATGCACTGGAGGCTTCATTTAGATCAGCCATGACTGGCACAGTGATAAGAAGGCATGCATGGCTAAAGGAACACGCTTTACCGGATCATGTTAAAGCTAAGTTATTAGATGCTCCTATGGATAAGACCAGCTTGTTTGGTACACCTGCCCAGCAGGTAATGAAGAAAATGGAAGAAAAGGCAAAATCTGTTCAAACGGTTAAAGATTTCTTGCAGGTCCAACCCCCAAGGTTTAGCAGGAACTGGCCTGCCAAAAATTGGTCCTTTCCTGACTCCACAAGATCCCAAAGGGGCAGGAATAGACATTCCAGAGGCAGAAACCAATCCAGAGGAGGTGCCTACAGAGGACGACAGTGGCAAGGTAACAACAGAGGCACAGACGCAACCACTGCCACTACAACAACACAGCCACAGTGACTTAACTCTAAATCCGCCTACCAGGGAACAAATAGCAGCTCCATTAGGCGACAAATTAACCTTATTTTCAAAGAACTGGCACTATATCACAAAAGACAAGTGGATTTTACAAACCATAGATCAAGGTTACCGGTTCCACTTCAACACTTTACCAGTCAAAAGAGGAATGCCAAATCTACCTCCAAATCAAAAAACAGAGGCTCTACAACAGATAATGCAGTTAGCAAACATGAGAGCTGTGGAAAGAGTGCCAACAACAGAACAAGGAAAGGGATTCTACTCAAGACTATTCCTAGTTCCAAGAAAGGAAAAAAGTTGGAGACCTATTCTCGACCTGTCCTCCTTAAATACATACATCATTGTCCCAAAATTCAAAATGCTGACCCTACAGCAACTTCTTCCCATGCTGGGCAAGGAGTGTTGGCTGGTAACTCTAGATCTCAAGGAGGCATACCTGCACGTCCCCATTCGACCAATCTGCAGAAGATACCTCAGATTTCTTGCAGGATCAGAGCATTATCAATTCTCAGCATTGCCTTTTGGCTTATCTACTGCGCCCAGAGTATTCACAAAATGCCTGGCATCAGTAATCGCCCACTGCAGACTACAGGGAATTCAAATTTACCCATACCTGGACGACTGCCTGCTTCAAGGGGACAACAAAAGCAAGCTGACAACAGATTTACAAAGGGTCATTTACTTGCTACAAGCACTGGGATACACAGTCAATTTACAAAAATCAAGGCTGATCCCATCCCAGACAAGGACATTCTTGGGCGCGGAATTGGACACAGTAAAACAAATGGCTTTCCTAACTGCAGAAAAACAAAGAGAACTCCCTCTTTACTTCTTGGCACTAACAAAACAGAACAAGTTAACAGCAAGAAAAGTACTGCAGGCCTTGGGCTTCATGGCATCATGCATAATCTTGGTTCCACTTGCCAGACTACATATGAGAAAAATACAGTGGTACCTAAAGAATTTATGGTCCCAACACAGGCACAGCCTAGAAACACAAATTCCACTAATTCCATGCTTAAAACAGGAGTTCCTATGGTGGGCTCAAGCATGCCAGTCAAACCCAGGGCTACCCTTTCGCAGATGTCAAGCAAGCCAGACCATCACAACAGGCGCTTCAGACCTAGGATGGGGCCCACATGCTGGACAAATGCGTGCAAGGATTGTGGACGCAGGATCAACTTCACCTGCACATCAACCTAAAAGAAATGCTGGCAGTAAAACTGGCAATCCAAAACTTCAGACCATTTCTCAAAGAAGGCCAGTTGATGATAAGGACAGACAACACCACAGTCATGTGGTACATCAACAAACAGGGAGGCACTCATTCATACCCGCTATGCAGAATGACTTTGGAGCTGTGGAACCTGGCACTCAGCTACAACATCCAGTTACAGGCAATATTTGTACCGGAAAAGAAAATACTCTAGCAGACATATTAAGCAGAACCACATCGGATGCCCACGAATGGATGCTACACCCGGACATCTTCAAGACCATCTCAAAGAAATGGGGAATGCCTCAGATAGATTTATTTGCTTCCCCTTTCAATCACCAGCTCAAAAAGTTCTGCACAAGGACATTCCACCCACTAGCATGGAAAGTGGATTCGCTCTCCTTCAGCTGGAAAGGCCTAACAGCATATGCATTCCCACCTCTTCCCTTGATACACAAGGTATTACTAAAAATCAAGGAAGAACATCCAAGGATAATCCTAATAGCTCCAAACTGGCCAAGACAACACTGGTACCCACTGCTGAGGAGCATGTCTCAGAACAATATGTGGCCAATACCCCTGATGCCTTTGATGTTAACTCAGAACAACTACAGCATCATGCATCCAAACCTAAAACGTTGCAACTGACTGCATGGAACATCACATAGCAGCAGCTAATCCAGAACTTTCCCAAAGAGTTAAAGACATTATTCTTGAAGCCCGCAGACCTTCAACAAGAAGGAACTATGCAGGAAAATGGAAAAGGTTTGTCATTTGGAGTACTGAAAGAGGAAAAGATGTGTCAAACATAGATATGCCTAACATTCTGGAGTATCTGGCAGAACTTCTACATTCAGGCCTGTCCTACTCCTCCATCAAGATACATGCATCAGCTATATCAGCAGAATACAGCTTTGATCCACCTGTTTTTCACACCCATTACTCAGACAGTTCCTCAGAGGAATCAAGAATGTAAAACCTCCAAGGAAACCACCATTACCAGCTTGGGACTTGAACTTTGTGCTAGAAAAGTTGACACTATCACCCTTTGAGCCAGCAGCAACAGCAGACCTACAGCATCTATCGTGGAAAACCGCCTTCCTACTGGCAATAACCTCAGCCAGGAGGGTTTCTGAACTCCAGGCCCTAATGGCAGTACAACCCTTCCTAATCTTCCATCCAGATAGTGTCCATGAGGACTAATCCTACATTTATGCCTAAGGTGGTATCCAGAGTGTCTTTAAACCAGGCAATCCACCTACCTACCTTCTTTCCCAACCCACAAAACAGAGGGGAAAGAATACTGCATACCTTGGATGTACATAGGCAGCTACGCTACTACCTGGACAGAACAAAAAGTAGCAGAAAATCTGATCAGCTCTTTGTAGCTTATGCAACAGGAAGGGAAGGAAAAGCTATTTCCAAACAGACAATCTCCAAATGGATAGGAAATTGCATACGATTCTGTTACTCCTTCCATGGAAAACCAATTCCACAGAACATAAGACCTCATTCTACAAGGGCAACAGCCACTACCACAGCCTTTTTACGAGGAGTGGCAACCAAAGACATTATTGAGGCGGCTACTTGGACCTCCGTGCATACATTTGCCAAGCATTATAATTTGCCTCTATATTCCAGATCCCGAGCAGGGTTTGCCACTGCTGTACTGCAAGGGATCCTAAACACACCATAATCTAGTTTCTTCCTCCTCCCTAGTTGGCTATGGTATTCTACCCAGTTGTTATGACTGCAGATGCATCCATGAAGGACATAGTACAGTTTTGTACCTACCATAAATGTAGATGTCCGAACTGGATAGCATCTGCAGTCAGGATTACCCTCCCTCCTCCCCTCTGTGGTACTCCTAGGGTGTTTACCCTCCTAATAGCTAGCTGGCGGCGGGAGTCTTTTATGGTGTATTTGTTGTATATATGTACATACATGCTTATTTTTTGTGTTTACCACTATCTTTTTGGAAACATTGGCATTTATCCAAATTTTTAGCCTACAAGAGGGCTACTGGCATCTGGGGCAAGAAACACTGAGGAAAATGGCGTCGGCTGATGCCTTTATACCCGAAGACCAACAGAGATGACGTCGGGTGAAGTGCGACATCAGCCGAAGCCGGACCCGGACTTTGGAATCCAGCCGACTGAAGGGCTGCCTGACGACAGGACAACCCAGTTGTTATGACTGCAGATGCTATCCAGTTCGGACATCTACATTTATGGTAGGTACAAAACTGTACTTTCTACTGTTCTGAAGAGTCTGTTCCAATGAGCCACCTGGGATTTTAGGTGCTAGGGATGCTGTCCCAAACAGCAGGAACGAAGGCGAGATGGACAACTTAACATAAAGAAGTTATGTACCTACCATAACGTTCCATGTTAGTTGTCTTCATCTCGCCTTCCTTCTTGCGTCCCTCCTTCCTTCCCCCTTCCTAGAGGATTGAGAGGAGTTCCTTTTGTTTTCACTGGCTGTGTATTTTTTATTACTTCACATGCCAGGTAATTTATGACTCTTTACTTGTTTAGGTGTATTGGACAACCAGTTTTTAGGTAACTGGTTATTCTACTTATGTCTAGTGCGTGCTATCACAAACGAGATTTGGGTAGCTGACGATGGGCATTCTGGGATAAGGGGTAGCCTCGAGCCAGTAAACAGCTCTCGAGCTATAAAAATGGCCGAGTCGGAGCCAAGGATCGGCTCTGAACCCAAACAGCAAGAAGGAAGGTGAGATGAAGACAACTAACATGGAACGTTATGGTAGGTACATAACTTCTTTTTCATTCATTTTCAGGAGAAAAATTAGATGTGTAATAATGTTATTAGTTTGCTTTAAAGCTGATATTGCACTTTCATCAAACTGTCTGCTTTGTAACATTTTCCTGATAACCTTTAACTCTTTAATGTTTCACAGGAATGTGTCCTGAATTATCGATTGGATCCACTGGGGACTGTTGAAGGCTTTACAGCTGATGTTGGAGCGAGTGGAATATTTTGTCCCAATCATATTAACCTACCAGTTGAAGTATTGTTTTACAGTGTTTCTGATGACAATGCACCTTCACCCTATATGGTAAGATATCTTTATCTTTGTATGTATTAACAGGAGTGTCTATATTTATAATTGGACATTACTGACATGAAGTATCTAGTGACTTCACTGTTTTTCACATTTTAATTCAATGCCTTTGTACAGGACCTTTTGAACAGGGGTGCTGGAAGATGCTGAAAGTTGGGCTTAGGGATTTTAATGACCAACTTTTTTTTGTATTTATTATGATAAAAGAAACATGTGCATGATATGAGTTGTATATGTTGCTAGTTGGAGTTTCATTAAGTGTAATTCCACGGAGGTTTCATAAGTAGTTTCTAGACATGCAGTCCAAGATATCATTAAGAAGCCTAGGCCAAATTCTGAACTGCCCCCAGTCACTGTCTGAGTGGCTTTTTTAAGGTCACACAGTAGGAAAACCTTGTATTAGTAGTAGTAGCTCATTAATAGCTTTAATACTCTGCACTAGCTGACAGGCTAAATTAATATAATCCCCTGGAGTGAGAATAGAAGCTACTGACCTCAGATATTTCATCTCCAAAGGTGGTGAGTATGTAAAATATTGAGCCACTAAGATCTTAGATGACTACAGAAAAGGGGGGTTGATGGGCAGCATTATAATAGGCTGTCTGTGTGGTACTTTGACACTAGAGGACTCAAGGTCCATGGTGGTGAACAACAATTGTAATTATCTAGTTTGTCTGTTTCTGGCCATAGCCCTGATAGCCTGCCATACAGTTTATTCTGTGAATTTGATAATAGCCAAGCTGTATAACTTGTACAGTACGTTGTCAGGATTATAGTTATAAGTACATGGAGTCTATGATTGCAGTCTTTGCTTTGCCTGGCATACTCTATCATGCTGGTGTCAAACTCTAGTTTCTGATTTTGTGTGTGAGAATTTTTTTTTATTTTTTACACTCTCACATCCTTTTGCTATCTACATCTTTCAGTCCTACTAGTAATTCTTGTGTAGAAATCAATAATGAAACATAATGCAAACTTACATGTAAGCATCTGTGGTTATAACAGCCAAGTCAAGCTTTAGGTAGTCCAGAAATGTAGCAAGAGAAACAATGCCATTATTAGAGTTCCACTTGAAAGTATTGCTACAATGCCAATGGTCCAGATGAATCATTCATAAAAGTAGTGCTGTATCCCCAGCAAAAACGTGGCAGCACTTGGAAGGGCATACATTTCCAAATTTAGAGTCAGCTGTTAGTAATTAATATTGCAAAGATTCTGAAATAGGGTGACAAAAAGTGTTACCGTGATAATTACTTAACACCAGAGAAACTTCTTAAGCGTACTTGTTCTTACCATGAAATTGTGTTACTTGCTGCATGGTATAGTGGCTTGTGACGATCTTTGGTCAAGGTTAAGTGTATGTCTTGTGGCTTACAGAATTTGGGTTTTAGTAAATCCTCTGGCATCTGTTAGACATTTCAACACAGGGATCCATGGATTGCTGGATGCTTGCATCATTATAGGTAGCCATGTGTGCACATGGTTGTGGCTATTTCTACATATATGAGAGGATGTCAAAGGCATGGAGTGTGGATATTTGATAGCTTAAATAGTGCACGTTTGGTGATTCTCTCCTTGGATTGCTTGATAGTTGCAGAGCATCTACTGTGGGCTTTTGATTTTTGGTAGAAATGATATGAGGTATATAGTTCTGTCCTTGTATGCTCACAAATGTACACAACTGTGGACAACTGGACGAATAATCATTTCAGCTATGACATGTTTTTTAGTGTGTAGAAGAAAACTTGGAGCACCTAGCAAAAAGTATGCACAGAGGGAAAAATATATCCTACCCAGCTGAAAAATGAACAGGAGAACCAAGCAATGTGAAGCAATAATGCTAACTGCTATGCCGCAGTTAAAAGCTTTGTACATTACTGTTTATATTGCTTGATTTAACTGTTCTCTTTTGCATAAGCGCATAATAAGTAATTGTTTTTTTCAACTATTTCATTGTATATTCAGTAACTTAACCCTTAACTGCTTTGAATTCAGCTGTCTGTCTGAAGATTAGCTTTTGACTATTTTTGTTCATTTTGTTTAAAAAAAAACTATTTTTCCAAATGGTTTAACATTTATTTATGAACATTTCAGAGAAAGATACTGCCATAATTATCTTTAGGTTATGTTTGTATTGTGGTCCTACCCTCAAAGACAAAGTTGCAGCTTCATCTTTAGTCATAATGAAAAAAAAACAAATGTTTAATATCATGTTTGGGCTTCAGCTTACAGTGAGAAAAGATTACTTTTACACAGGAACACACACTCCTTAGTCATGAAGTTTTATTGTGTTAAATTTATATTTTCATGGATTATTTATTTTACTGTGAAAATTACTGAAAGCTACACGTTTATGTTTAGCTGGCTGTTTGGTGAAAGTTGTACTTTGTCAGTTTATAATCGCCAGTCACCCCGAATTCCACCCTAATTTCAAATGGAATGTCTCAACTGCTTCAGGTTATTCTTATGAAGTTTTCAGAACAATGCCACTTGTAGTGATTCCACCTTAATTTGTTTTGCACAGTTCTATAGTTTTATAGGGAAAATAGTAGGATCTCAAGTATGGACAGTGCCTCTAAAAACATGTAACATGCATAGTCTGCCATAACATATATGTAAACATGACAGAAATTTTACTTTTTCCTAGAAAATATTCTTTTTGGCCTTAATTTCAGTAGAACACATCAGTAATGTGATTCAAATATATTGTTTTATGAAATGATTGGGAAAACCAGAGTATCCAAATGGCTATATTAAACTACAGAAGAAGCACACCTAAGACTGTAAATTTATCCTCAAGAGCTTCCAGTGTAGCATAGCTCTTGAGTTTGACCACACAGCTTTATCCACTGAAAGCAAGGCATTGACATGGCATGGTAAAGCTAACAAGTTAACCATAATTTATTTTCTATTGAAATACAGAAAATATTTACTTCTCATGAATTGATAAATCAATAAAGAAGTATTTTAGGCCATTACTTTAATGTTCAGCATAGCACCCCTCAACAAAAACAGACTATAATGCAAAATATTAGAAAGTGTCAATTAAAGGCATTGCAGTCAAAGCCCACTAGGGCCTGTTTTGAGATATTATATATCTGCCTTTTACATTTCATGTTGAAACTTGCAGGCAATAATAACTGGGTGTTCAATGGTAAAACACCCAGGACTGAAATTCGGTCTCCAGAGCATTCACTGCAGTAGAACTCTGAATTTGCTTTCCCATGTTTAGCCACTCAGAATAATGGTATTGTAGCTACAACATATTAACTACATTTTATATAACATGATGAACTATGTATTACTTTTAGTTGCTCAACAATATAGATCACTGTTGCAGTAGCCTAAGCTGTGTATACCCTAATAACCAGTAGGCTTTTTAGAGCTTAAGAGCTCCTTGAGGGGAATTTCATGAAAAAACAGTTTGAGCACAACAAGCTTCAGAGATTTTCTGCTGCCAAAGAGTAGAACTTCTACAGGCCCTCTGGAACTGTGGGTCAGCTAGAGATCCTTCAAGGGTGTGTGGATAAATATCTATTTAGGGAAGACCTTCCACTAAAAATATTTTTCTTTGGAAAACTTGTGATGTTCATCATAGTGATCACTGCTGCAGTAACCTTAGCTTTATGGGTTTTATCTTGCTAATGATATAACAGCCAGCCAACTTCCAAAGTTTCAGGGCAACTTCCATGCACCTAGCCAACTCAAGCTGAGCCGACTAAAAAACAAGAGTGGGGACCAAGCCTTTCAGAGCATTCCTGCCATTGAAGAGAGTGCTGCTGTATGGACATTCTAGGATCAATGTTCAGCTTGTGCTGTTCCTTTGCTGGGTGTATAAATTCTGGGTACTTGCATATTATCGCAACCAGGTTTTCATGATCATAACGGTTACTTCCCAATGTTTAAATGTAAGTGTTAATGGTGTGACGGTGTCAGACAACATAACTTCTGTCACATTGAAGGTTGTCTTAGGCAGGGTTTTCAGTAAAAAAGTACAAAGTTTATGTCGCTGTTCAGGTATGCACTTTAACGCCAGCATGTCATGTAGCTGCAGTAAAGTGCATACACGCTTCAACTGTCAGGGATGCTGTCTTACTCATTGTAATTACTCACCTGTCTCCCCCACATAAGGTGCGCACACACACACACACACACACACACACACACACACACACACACACACACACACACACACACGATGCTTTTACTCTACTTTTGTATTTTTAACAAATATCAAACATATGCTGAGGTGCAAACATGCCACAAACTACCAGAAGAAGCGCTTCCACACGCAGTAACATGTTTTCCACAGTGTTCTTAGTACCTGGAATCAGGAACCCATAGTCAGCTATCAACATCATCCACCCTCAGTTTTGACAACCACTACTGTACCGCAACTTTCACATTGCAATACTTACAAGTCTTACTGTAGCAAAAAGATTGTGCCTGCATCTGTGTTTCCCTTCCCTCCTCACGGTAGAAATATTCTATTCAACAGTTTGCTTTCCTGACAATTCAAGCATGCGTCCTTTATGCATGTTAAACAGGAAGAGGATTTTTTAACGATTTTCTGTCTGTGAAGGTAGTGGAGAGATTTTGGGACAGCAAAAATGACTTTTAGCAACACTTTGCACTGTTTCATGCCGTCGCCTGTATTGAAGGAATTGAGATTCGCAACCGCGAAAATCTGGTTGCGATAATACGTAAGTACCAAATTCTGTTTGGTGAAAAACCTTCTACATTAAAAAGAATGTTCTTGTACTTTCCTGTTAAGGAACATTATTATTAAGCTAGGAGTTTGTGTTTTAAAGGACTGTCTTCAGACTTAACTGCATTTTTAAACAGGAGTGCAATTTTCCAGTCAGGTTAAAAATTGTTTAAAGTAATTGAAAACAATTTTTGTGTTTATTTTACTTTTTTGAGACTGGCAAAGTTTTTTAAAGTGCTTTTTACTGTGTGTTTATTAGAAAAAAATAAGTTTAAAGATTTAAATTTTTACCTTATTTTCCCCAAGAAAGAGGCACCATTTTCAGCTTGACCATGGAATAAACTACAGTCCCATGGCTGGTTAGTCCTTCCAGCCACAAAAAGAAAAAGTTAAGCAAATAGCCTTTACCACCATAACAGGCTAGCAGTTTGTCTTAGCCACGTGTGGATGACTTCTGTGACCATAGCTTGTTCTTCCGACCATAGCTTGTTCTTCAGACCACTCTGTTATGCCAGATCCCTTTGGTGTAGTACCTACAGCCACACTGGACCAGGAATTAGCCACATTCTTTGAGGCTGATGTTCATCGTGCATACAGCTGCAGTCATTACAGATGGGTTATCCTGCCGTCAGGCGGGTCCTCGGTCGGCCGAATTCCAAAGTCTAGGTCCGGCGTCTGTTGTCGTCGCTTCTTCCCTGACGTCAGTGCATCAGGGGTATAAAAGAGGCAGCCGACGCCATTTTCTTCAGTCTTTCTTGCCGCGCGGTGCCCGAAGCAGAAGCAGTTCGCAAGTGCTGGTCGGCCAGCTCCTGAGATTTACGAAAGTATTTCAGCCAAAGTCTTCTTTAAAGCTAAGTACCCCGTTTGGGAAACTTTTCTTGCCTCAGACCGATGTCAGACAAAGTTAATAATTGCATTTCTTGTGGGAAGCAAATACCGCATAAGGATTTTCACTCTTTCTGTATACCTTGCTTAGGGCCAGACCACGACGTCTCGGCCTGTCGTTTTTGTGCTATGTTCAACAAGCGCACTATTAAGCGCAGGGCGGAGTTCGCCCTTCATTATTTTGGCAAAAAATTTTATTATATCATGTTGTCGGATACACCAACGCCAATTTTAAGCAAAAGATGCAAAGACAAGGACCAACGTCCGAGGTCTGCACAGAGTACTGAGACCACGCTTAGGCCGACTACCGGTTCTCCGGTTCTCAGCGAGGTGCCTACGCAGCCCCTAACTACCGATGAAACTATTTTACCGGTGACTTCAGTACCCGAGGTCGCAGGCTCCTCGGTCTCCATTCCCACTGCAGATACCGACGCCACTCTTGGCGGGGAAACTGAAAATTTAGTGAGGCCTGCCATTTCTGAAGGCATCTTCAGGCCTACCACCTTCTCTATTAAATCCTTCACTAAATCTAAAGCTGCCATGAAAACTAAAAAACAGGGTCCTCAGACCTCCTCTCAAGGCCCCATGCCTAAAAAACAGATGCTCAAAATGACTGAGGATTTGATAACGCTCATCAGGGGTTCTCAACCCCCCTCTGACAAAAGACCCAGACTGGAGGAAGACTACCCTTCCTCAGACCAGGCTTCTATTACCTCAGACCATTCTGAGGACCAGGATTATGCCTATTCCCCTTTTGAAGACTCTGATGCTGAGGAGTCTATTCCCTCGGTCTCCCCCCCTGAGGACTACTCTTTTGGGGAAACCCTGCATACGTTGAGGGAGCACTTCCACTGGGAAGGCCAAGATTACTCAGATTCCAAGAAAAGGCTCAGGGAATTTCTACTGCTCCCCCAGCCCTTGGCTATCCCTCCTGTTTTAGATATTTTGGATGATGTGTACGCAGAAGCCAGTCTTAATCCAAATTCTTTACCTCCAGCCCCTGTTAAACCAGGTAGGTATTACTGGGTTCCTGATTCTCACCAGTTCCTTTATAAAAGCCATACTGCTGACCCAGAAACAATTTCACAGGGTCCCAAGGGAATAAAGGCCTCTACTGCTAAAAACCCTTTACCTTCAGAGAGAGATTCCAGAGCATTAGAAAGGTGGGGGAAAAAGGTGTATACATCTGCCACTTTAACCATGAGGGCATTAAACTGTCAATTTCATATGTTAAAGTACCAACAGTTTTTGTTATCTCAGCTGAAAAGCAAAATGACACAAACAGAACAACCAGATTTGAAAGAGTTGCAGGATTTGTTGCATGGAGCAGAGCAAGTGGGTAAACATACCTTGCAGTGTGGTTTTGATGCTTTAGAGGCCTCATGTAGAGCTGCTGTCATGGGGTCTGTCATACGTAGGCATGCTTGGCTCAAAGAGCAAACCTTACCAGATCATGTCAAAGCAAAGTTATTAGATGCACCACTTCAAAAAGATGTATTGTTTGGTGTTAAAGCTGAGGAGGTACTAAAGAAAATGGAGGAAAAAGCGAAATCTATGCAAACGGTGAAAGATTTCTTGCAAGTGCAACCTCCACGCTTCAGCAGAAACTGGCCTTCAAAAAATTGGTCCTTTCCAGCCACGGATAGACCTCAAAGGGGCAGATACAGATGCCCAAGGGGTAGAGGGCAACCTCAAGGATCTTAGAGCTAGACAGTGGCAAGCACCAACCCCAAGAGGTGGAGAAGATAGATCACAGTCATTTAGAAAACAGACACAATGACTTCCCCCTACGCCTGCCAAACAAAGCTATAATGGCAGCACCTTTGGGCAGAAAACTGGCATTATTTTCAAAAATATGGCACATTGTTACAAAAGACAAATGGATTCTGGACATTATAGACAGAGGCTACAGGTTCCACTTTCACACCCTTCCAAAAATGAGAGGCTTGCCAAACCTGCCACAAAATCAATGGGCAGAGGCACAAAGATGAATTTCCGCTCTCATGGATATGAAAGCAATTCAAGAGGTACCTGCAGAAGAACAAGGTCAAGGTTTTTATTCCAGACTATTTCTGGTACCAAGGAAGGACAAAGAT
Source organism: Protopterus annectens (assembly GCF_019279795.1). Lineage (NCBI taxonomy): Eukaryota > Metazoa > Chordata > Ceratodontiformes > Protopteridae > Protopterus > Protopterus annectens. The sequence goes on along the minus strand of NC_056740.1, from coordinate 389,735,099 downwards.
TGGAGACCCATCTTAGACCTATCCATCCTAAACACATATCTACAGGTGCCAAAAGTCAAGATGCTCACATTACAGCAGCTTCTTCCCATGCTGGGCAAGGAGTCTTGGCTGGTAACGTTGGACCTCAAGGAGGCATACCTGCATGTCCCTATCAGACAAGATTGCAGAAGATACCTCAGATTTCTTGCAGGTCCAACCCATTACCAATTCTCTACATTGCCCTTTGGCTTATCTACTGCGCCCAGAGTGTTTACGAAATGCCTGGCATCAGTAATTGCCTTCTGCAGACAACAAGGAATACAAATCTACCCATATCTGGACGACTGCCTGATCCAAGCGGACAGCAAGGACATTCTATTGCAGCATCTGGCGTTTGTAATAAAACTGTTAAACTACCTGGGATACACAGTGAACAAAAAGAAATCAAAACTAGTACCTTCTCAACAGATAATTTTCCTGGGTGCCAGCTTAAATACAACCACCCAGATGGCCTACCTCATGCCAGACAAACAAGGGCAACTGTCTCAATACTTCAACAAAATGGCAACTTTCACCAGACTAACTACAAGGAAAGTCCTGCAGGCTCTGGGATACATAGCATCTTGCATCCTACTAATACCATGTGCAAAGCTGCATATGAGGAAACTACAATGGTACCTAAAAAAACTTATGGTCTCAACAAAGCCACAGCTTGGAAACAATTATACCACTCATTCCATGCCTTCAAAAGGAATTTTTGTGGTGGGCTCAAGCATGCCAAACAAACACAGGTCTCCCTTTCTGTTTACCTCAAGCAACTCAAATCATCAAAACGGACGCCTCAGACTATGCCTGGGGAGCACACATGGCAGATCAGTGCATTCAGGGAAAATGGTCCCAAAAAGAGAAGCACCTATACATCAATCAAAAGGAGATGCTAGCCGTGCAAAATGCTCTTATGACCTTCAAAGACCTACTCCATCCAGGCCAGCTATTGATAAGAACAGACAACACCACAGTCATGTGGTACATAAACAAACGGGGGGGAACTCTTTCATACCCCCTGTGCAGGCAAGCCATGACCCTGTGGAACACAGCACTGGAATTACAAATTCAACTACAGGCACAATTCCTGCCAGGGAAGGAAAACACACTGGCAGACAACTTAAGCAGAAATATGATAGACCCACACGAATGGAAGTTGCATCCTCAAGTCTTCTCAAAGATAACTCAGGCATGGGGACAGCCAGACATAGATCTATTTGCTACCCACAGAAATTACCAGTTGGAAAAATTCCGTTCAAGGACCTATCATCCACAGGCCTGGAAAGTGGACGCTCTCTCTTTCAATTGGGCAACGTTGACAGTCTATGCCTTCCCGCCTCTTCCTCTACTGACCAAAGTTCTATTAAAAGCCAGAGCAGAGGCCACAAATGATTCTCATTGCTCCAGACTGGCCACGACAGCACTGGTATCCTCTCCGAAAGAGCCTGACACACTCACCACCATGGATCCTACCTCTAGTTCCTCTTCTGTTGTCCCAGCACAACTACAAAACCCTTCACAGCCAGCTCAAAACCCTAAATCTAGCTGCATGGAGAATACCTTAATTTCCCAACAGACTCTCCTCTCCAAGGAGGTGCAGGATGTCATCTTGGAGGCCAGAAGACCCTCTACTAGAAAAGCCTACTCCGCCAAATGGAAACAATTTTGTTCCTGGAATCAAGAAAAGGGCCAAAATCCTTGGGTAATAAATATACCTCAAATTTTACAGTACCTAACTGAGATGTTAAACAGTGGCCTTTCCTTCTCCTCCATCAAGAACCACGCTTCAGCCATTTCTGCACAATACAATACAGATCCTCCTTTATTCTCACATCCTCTATTAAGGCAGTTCCTCAGAGGGGCAAAAAATATAAAACCCCCGCGGAAACCACCAGTCCCACCTTGGGACCTCAACTTTGTATTGGAAAAGCTGACCCTGCCTCCCTTTGAGTCGGCTTCTTCAACAGAGCTACAATACTTGTCATGGAAAACAGCCTTCCTTCTGGCTATTACCTCAGCACACAGGGTTTCGGAGCTACAGGCCCTCATGGCTGTGCAACCATTCATCATTTTCCATCAGGACAGAGTTTCCTTACGAACCAACCCTACCTTCATGCCAAAGGTAGTATCCAGTGTAGCTTTGAATCAGACTATTCATTTACCTACCTTTTCTCCAAATCCACAGAACAAAGGGGAGAGACTACTACATTCCTTGGACATTCACAGGCAACTTTGTTATTACTTGGACAGAACAAAGTCATTCAGGAAATCTGAGCAGCTCTTTGTGTCCTATGCTACAGGTGCTCAAGGAAAGGCTATTTCCAAACAGACAATTTCAAAATGGATAGCCCACTACATATGCTTTTGTTATTCATTTCATGGAAAATCTGTGCCTGTATACATCAGATCCCACTCCACCAGGGCTACAGCTACCTCTGCAGCTTTCCTCAGGGGGGTCCCTACCAAGGACATTTTGGAAGCAGCTACTTGGAGTTCAGTGCACACTTTCTCCAAGCACTACCACCTTCCACTATACTCAAAATCTAGAGCGGGCTTTGCCACAGCAGTCCTGCAGGGCATCCTAGCCCCTCCTAGTTCCACTTAGTGCCTACCACCCTTACTTAGCTTTGGGATTCTACCCATCTGTAATGACTGCAGCTGTATGCACAATGAACATAGTACAGTTTTGTACCTACCATAAATGTAGATGTTCGAGTGCTCATACAGCTGCAGTCCAGGTTACCCTCCCTCCATCCCCTCTTAGGGCAGGCCTTATGACAAACACCTTTATCATATAACCTACTTGGGGTATTCCTTTATGGTGTATTTGCTTGCAACTACTGTTTTATGATTTATCTACATTGCATGTTTGCATAATATTATGTTTTGCCTTCCTTCTGGGGGCACCTGACATCTGGGGCAAGAAAAACTGAAGAAAATGGCGTCGGCTGCCTCTTTTATACCCCTGACGCACTGACGTCAGGGAAGAAGTGACGACAACCGATGCCAGACCTAGACTTTGGAATTCGGCCGACAGAGGACCCGCCTGACGGCAGGATAACCCATCTGTAATGACTGCAGCTGTATGAGCTCTCAAACATCTACATTTATGGTAGGTACAAAACTGTACTTTTGGGTCCTCCTCCGTGAGCAAGGGAGTCACAGTCACTCTTGTTGGTCTTGGGAGAGGGAACAGGGAAGACTTCTCAGTTTGGTCAAAATGTTGTTCCCTTCACTGGGCAAGCTGCTGCAGTCATTAATAATACTGTTAGCTCCACTTTTCCTGTCACAAGTTTAGTTTTCTGTTTAATATCTCCTCCTCCTCTTCTTTCTTTAGACTGGAGTAATTTACTAGGTCACTAGGTCTGGCTCAGGGTTTAATCCAGACTACTGATCCTTCTTATAAGAGTTTTTGTGGTAAAAGAAAAAGGGAGTCCTCATTTCATAAAGAGATTCAAGACTCTGCATCTGGACAGGAAGATGAAAAGACAGATGCAGTGTTTTCTTAGTTTTCTGATTCTGATTCTCTGAGAAAATTTCCAGAATGTGCCATCATTTTCAGTGGGAGAACACTTGAGATTTCTCATTCCCTCAAAAAATATCCTGAGCTGTTATAGGAGGAAATTCCAGAAATGTCACCCATTTCCACAGTTCGTTCAACCCTGGAGGATGTGTGTGTCACTGCCTGCAATTTTCTTGATAATACTACTGCCCCTAAAAAGGCACATAGAATGTATAAAGTTCCAAAATCTTTCAAGTTGTTATACACTCTTCCTATAGGTTTAGTTAACAGCAGTAGAATTAATTCCAGTCCTACAGTTTCTAACAAGGATAGGAAGATTATTCATCAGGACAAGAAGAAAATTGTATTGAATGTTGTCTTTTTCATTCTTCCTCACTATTCGGTTCCCGATCCAACCCTCAGGTCTGACTTGGCATAATTTTTCAGTCTTGGTTCTTAGTCAAGATCCTCCCTCTATCCACAATGCCCTACACTCTCTGTAGCTTCCTCAGATAGTGTTTGCCACTTATCTGGTACAGACGCGGATTCCTGGTCTCGTGTGAGAACTACTTAGGTGTTTCTTTTTATCTACCTTTTAGGTTTAGAGTAACTTTTAATAGTTTCTCCTCCCCTTCCCATTCATTTTAGCAGGTGTTGGGGACTGTGTTCTGAACATTATTTTACCGCTTCTTTCTCCAGAGCAGTTGACACTTCTGCTTTGTGTTGCTCTTTTTTACTACTCATCTCTCTGTTAGTTTAAAAAAAAAATTCCATTCTTGTTCGAGGTTTTTCTCCAATTTTTTCAGGCTGTTGTAGTGTGCACTGGTATTTCTTTTTTCTGAATTTACAGTTATGTCTGAAAAACCATCTGGTTTTAAGCACTGCTCAGATTGTGGGCATAAAATCCCCTAATGTGGTGCATACATTGTTTGTATACTGTTTAGGTCTGGACCATCTGTGATCAGCTTGTGTCATTGGTGAGGGATTTAATCCTCAGGCTGTTGCTGATAGCAGGAATAAATTTAAAAGGCCTCTTACCTGCTTCTTCATCCTCATTAGTGGCTCAAACCCCCTCTCTGAGTCATTCTGCGTCATCAGAGCCTGGGAAATGTCCTCATAAGACCTCTAAGGCTTCCTCAGAGCCTCTGGCTAAATCAGCCAAGACCTTGGATCCGGGCTCATTTGATCCAAGACCCACTTCTGCCCCATCGGATCCAAGGTGCTCCTCTGATCCAGCAGGTACCACTACCTTGACTAACCTCTCCTAGGCCATCCTCTTATACCTCTGTTCCTAAAACCTTAGAACTGAGAGTATTCCATCAGGTCGGTTTCTCCAACTTTAGCCTCAGAGCTCTTGCACACTCCCTCCAGACATTCAAGGCCTGCATCAGTGGTGTAGTCTCCTCTAGATTCTCTAGGAACCTGTCTAATGTTGACATGAACAGGATGACATGAAGGTTCCTCAAAGCTCAAATCCAGATGGTGGTTTTGTCAACTCTGTCCCCAATCTGATCCGTGTGTGTCCCAGCTGCTCTTATTCAGTCTCCTTCTCTGATCCGACTAGTGATCTCTGAGCCGGAGGAACCTAGGAATCCGAGAGAGCCAGCACTGGGGATCCGGGGAAGCTTCCTCCCTCAACTCCTCCAGCTATCCTGACCATCTCTGCTCCAATTTCATTGGATCAGAGTGTTTCTTTAATTTGTGATGCTGACATCGGATACAGGGCTGACAGGTTCGGCTCTGACCTTCTAGGATTTCTCCCTTCCTGTCAGAGATTTGGCCCTCGGCAGCATGGGTTTGATTCTGTCTGAAGGCTACGGCTCAGGAGTTGTCCCCGCTCTTTTTTGACTACTTTGACTTTGAGATGGGGAGAATTTCTCCGAGTCCAATGGCTTTCCAGATTGTAGAAAGTACTTTCTCTGTTCACAGAGAACTGACCTCTTATCTCTGTTCCTCCCCTTCATCCTTCACTGGGTTTGACTGCTGAGGCCATTGTCTCTGTCCAAAGTTAGCCTGCCTCAAGAAGCCTTCAGGTTCTTTCCACCGAGGAAGCATCCCTTTCTTTCTGATACCTCCCCTGTTCATCGTACAGAGGAGTTTTCCTCAGAAGAAAATGTGCAAAAGGAGGCACGTAGATTCTCCGATGGAGTCACTCACTGAAGACACAGACTCTGAGTGAGAAGGATCCCCATGATCACCACCTGATGATGTCTCCTTTGGGGGCATCTTGGAGATGCTTGGAAAGGTGGATGTTCGGCCCAACCTCCTCCTCCTCTTCCTGAAGAGTCAGTATTCTTGGAGGCTTTTGGAGTGGGCCCATCTATGCCTTGCATGACCCCCCCCCCCCCCAGCGGGCAAACTCGTTGATGTAGTTTCCAGCTGGGCTTTGAAGAAGCTCACTATGAAACCAATCCCCAAATGCCCTGATAACATTTTTTTATTTCCCCTAAAGACAGGCTGCATTGGTCTAAAGGTGATCCTATTGATGCCATTGTTGTGGCAGCACCCATCAAGAAGGAGCTAGCTGAACCGAACTCCTCTGTCCATCCTCTGAACAGGGAGTCTCAAGCAATGGACAGGTTTAGTAAGTGCATTTACAACTCTGCTACCTTTGCGCTGAGATCATTAAATTTCTTGGCACATTTCATTTGATTGCAGAGAGATTCGGTCAAGAAGAATTGACTCTTGCTTCTGTGATACACTCTTCCATGATGCTTATCTCCCATTCAGAGGAGGGCACCTCACTGGCAGCTGGCTCAGGTATTGCAGTCAGAAGACATGCCCGGATGAGGCTTTGTGACATTGCGGAACCTTTCAAGTCATCCTTTGTTATTGCCATGTTGTTTTGGCCATCCATCAGAGACTGTTACCAGCAGCAAGAAGGAAAGTAAGACCCTGTCTACCATTGGGATCAAGTTTAGTTTTCTGTCCCTCAGAGTACCTTTTCCGGAAATCAGCGAAGTGTTACGAAGACTTGGTTTTGAAAGTCTCAAGGGTCTTTTCAGGATCAACACGGGGATTCTTCCTTCAGAGGCAGAGGAGGAAGTTTCAATGGTAGACGCTGCCCCAGAGGCAGAGTGGGTCCACAAAATAAGGGCTTCAGAGAAACTTTCTTTGACAATCCGTATCAGTGCTCCTGAAGCGCTGCCTAGCTGTCTATCTCTGTAGGCAGTCCAGGGGTCACTGTTCCCTGCACCTAGACGCCTGGACCAATCTAACAACAAATGCCTGGGTGCTAAATGTAATATCCAGAGATTATTACATTCCCTTTTCCCTTCCACCTCCAGTGGAACAAAAGAAGCTCCCTGACGTACCAGCCAGTCAGAGGAAGCACGTAGTACTGGGAATTCAAAAATTGCTACAACCAAGAGGTCCCAACTGAACAAAGAGGATTCAGAACTTTTGCTACTTTATTAGTGCCAAAGAAAACAGGTGGCCTAAGATCCATTCTCGATCTGAGCAATCTAAATCAATATGTAAAGAAATCAAAGTTCTGGATGATTACAGTTCAGTCCATTCTACCTCTGTTGTGCAAGGACTATTTGATGTGCTCTGTAGATCTTCAGGACACATCACATCAAAATGGACAGATGCTCCCAAAGCCATTTGCGCTTCAGGCTGGGAGCCAGTTACTACCAATTCAAAGCTCTGCCTTTTGGACTCAACACAGCCCCCAGGGTGTTTACCAAATGCGTGGCAGTAGTGGCAGTTCACCTGAGTCTGAAAGGATTGCAGGTGTCTCCATGTTTGGATGACTGGCTTCTGACTGCCCCAACCCAGTACTATCTACTTTAGGCCAGGGACTATTTGTTCCAGATCTTCAACTCCCTAGGCATGACCATAAATCTTACCAAATCAAACCTGTTCCCCATTCAGAGGCTGAAATTCATTTGTGCCCTTCTGGATATGTCTCACCAAAAAAGCTTCTTTGTCTCCACATTGCATAACATCCTTGAGAAGCCAGGTAAGGGACTTCATTTCTTTACTGTCTCTGTTGGCAAGATTGATACTTCAAGTTCTTGGTTCTCTGTTCGCTGCCATCGTCCTAGTGCCCTTAGCTAGGTTGTTTATCCGAATCCTTCAGTGGAACCTGGCTGTTCATTGTCTTTTCTTTACCAGTAGTTATCTGTCCCTATCAAGTTAGCTGTGATTTGCAGATGACATCTTCAGTGGTGGATTCATTCAGATGACCTGTTCCTGGGCAGGCTGTTCCTTTTTACTCACCACACAGCCACAGTGACCATGGGGGGAGGGGACATTTCAAGGGAAAGATGGTTCAAGGCACTTGGTCTTCCTCTGAGACCAGATTGTATGTCAACATCTTAGAGATGAGAGCAGTTCTTCTAACATTGCAAGCTTTTCAGGACACCCTCCACTTTGGAACTATTGCAGTTCACACTGACACCATGTCAGTAGTCAGGTATATCAGCAAATAAGGAGGAATTTGTTCTTGCCTCTTATACAGAGAAGCCATGAGGGTCTGGGAATGGACAATATTGTCTGACTGCTTTCTAGTTGTATTGCATATACCAGGAAAAAAGTGTTCTTGCAGACAAACTCAGCAGGTCCATTCTGACCCCTCACGGGTGGTCCATCAGTCAGTGGCAAATCTGATTTTTGGTCTTTGAGACCAACCTGGCTGTGACCTCTTTGCTTCTCCCCCAAAACAAGTGCAGCAAGTAATTTTCTCTAATCCTCTCTCTGGAGACATCCCTGAGGGGATGCTGTAGTTCACTACTGGCCCTGCAATCTCCTTTGTCTGTCCCTCTCTACCATTGATCCCGAAGTTTCTACAGAAAGCCAGAAGGCTGAAGAGGTCAGTAGTCCTCATTACCCCCTACGGGCCTCTTCGAGTATGTTCAGTGGTTTCATCCATGAATTCTGGAGCCTGGACAAGGATCTCTTATCTCATCCATCAGGGAGTCAACATCTCAATCTACTCACCCTCAAACTGACACTATCTCCAATTCCAGTAGTTGTAAAAGGTCCAGGCTTGCTTCCCCTGTTCGACACATGGGTTTAACTTGCCAAAAAGCTTCTACTAAAAAAAGTGTACCAAAGCAAATGGGAAAGATTTGCCATTTGAGCTTTCAAAGAGAATTTCAATCCTTTTTCAACCCCAATTTCAGCCATCCTTTTTCTTACTTCTTTCTCCAAGGAAGGGGTGAGTTTTTCCACTATAAAACTTCAGCTGGCAGCCGTATCCAATTTTCATGCCAGAAATGTTTGACTCCCTTGCTTACATCTAGATTATGTAAGACATTCATGAAAGGGATTTTTCTGCTTAGACCTGCAATAAAAGATCCTGCTCTGCTGTAGGATCTCACTGTTATTTTTCACAGCCTAACTCAAAATTGCTCTGAACCAGCTAATAATTTTGAAATGAAATTCCTTTCCTGGAAACCATTTTTTAATAGCTAGCATGTCAGCAAAAAGAATTTCTGAACTTCAGGCCTGATCTAAACCGCCTTACATTATTTTTCATAAAGATAGAGTATCCCTCCGTACCAATCTTTTTTTTTATGCCTCAGGTAGCCACAGAGATTAATATTAACCAGTCTATACAATTGCCAGTCTTCTTTCCAAATTTTTTGAACAAGGGCAAACATATTTTGCATCTGCATGATGATGATCTTCGTGTTTCACTGTTGCAATCATTACATTTGGGTAATCTGCTGGCAGGTTGCCCTCAGTCGGCCTGAATAACAAAGTCTTGGGTCCTGCGTCGGTTGCTGTCTCCTCTTCCATGATGTCAGGTCATCAGGGTGTAAAACATGCAGCCGACCCCATTTTATTCAGTCTTTCTCGCCGTGCGGTGCCCGAAGCAGTTCGCAAGTGCCAGTCAGCCGACTCCTGAAATTTTCATATTAGAGTTTCAGAACCGAAGTCTTCAAATTAAAGCCAAGTACCCCGTTGGGGAAACTTTTTCTTGCTCCTTACCGATGTCAGTAAAAGTTAATAATTACATTACTTGTGGGAAGCAAATACCTCATAAGGATTTTCATTTGTACTGTATTCCTTGCCTAAGCCCTGATCACAATGTGCCTTGCTGTCGGTTTTGTGCTAAATTTAACCAATGCATTATTAAGCATTGATATATTTTTGCTTCTAAATATTTTGGTTCATGATTTAACTATCCTGAAATGTCGTCGGTTAGCAATCCGACTACCGGAGTTCACAAAAAACGCAAAGAAAAAGACAGAGACAGACCATCGAGGTCCAAAACCGACAACCAAAGCTTTTCCTAAGCCAGTCGCCAGCTCACTGGTACTCAGCGAGGTGCTTTCGCAGCCCCTGATACCCACTACTTTTGAGTTGCAGGCCTCTACTAAGACCCATTCAGAGTCCGGTATGCAGCGAGATTCTCAGAGTATTGAACCCGTGGATGTCTCTCTCTTAGATGGGTCCGGTACCGCTGAGCAGGCACCGGCTTCTGAGGGTGTTTTCAGAACTCAACATTTTTATATTAAACTGACGCCAGCAACAAAAACAAGATCAAAAACAACTTCTGTGTCTAAAAAACCGACACATGAGCCACATGCTCAAGCCCCTATACCTAAAAAATAGATTATCAAGATGGCTGAGGATTTAATTACCTTGCTCAGGGGTTCCCAACCCCTCCGCTAAGAGGCCTAGGCAAGGCACTAATTATGAATATTCAGATCAGGTTTCCATTTCTTTTGATTCCTCTTCTGATCAGGAATTTTCTATTCCACCCTATGATGATTCTGATGCAGAGGAATCCATCCTATCTGCATCTCCTCCTGAGGATTTCTCTTTTGAAGGACTTTGCGTACTTTAAGGGAACATTTTCACTGGGAAAGTCAGGACTTCTGAATCAAAAAAGAGGCTTAGGGATTTCCTTCTTCTTCCTCAGCATAGGCCTTTGGCAATACCTCCTGTATTAGACATTGTTGATGTGTTCTCGGAATCAAGCATGGCTCCTGATTCCCTGCCTCTGACTCCTAGTTTGCCAGACAGATATTACAGGGTTCCTGACTCCCACAAATTTATTTTCAAAAATCCTGCTGCTGATCCTGAGACATCTCTCAGGGTCCCAAGGGTGTAAAGGCTTCTACAGCCAAAAATCCTACCCCTTCTGATAGAGATTCCAGGGCACTGGATAGATGGGGTAAGAAGGTTTATATGTCTGCAACCTTGACAATCAGGGCTTTAAACTGCCAGTTTCATATGCTTAAGTATCAACAGCATGTTATGGGCTTACTGAAACAGAAAATTGTTGATTTCTGTGTGGAAAATAGTTACAGGATTTAATGCATTCAGTAGAACAAGTTGGAAAGCATACTTTGCAATATGGTTTTGATTCCTTGGAGGTCTCTTGTAGGGCCGCCGTTACTGGATCTATGATTAGAAGGCATGCCTGGCTCAAGGAGCAAAATCTGCCAGATCATGTTGAAGCTAAATTGTTGGATGCCCCTTTGCAGCATGATACTCTGTTTGGTGATAAGGCAGAAGAGGTTTTAAAGAAAATGGAAGACAAAGCTAAATGTATGCAAACTGTAAAAGATTTCTTGCAAGTGCAGCCACCCAGGTTCAGTAGGCACTAGCCTACTAAAAAATGGTCCTTTCCTGTGGCCAACAGAGCCACTCAGGGCAAATCCAGGTGCTCAAAAGGCTCCAGATATCAATCACCGGGTTCTGACAGGTCAAAGCAATGGGGTGCCTCCACCTCCAAATCTGGAGGAAACAAAGCATAATTCTACAGTAAGCAGTCTCAATGACTTTCCTCTACCATCACCAAGCACTTATCTTTTGGCAGCCCCCTTGGGGGGGAAACTAGCACTTCATGCTCAAAATTGGCAGTTAATTACCCAGGACAAGTGGGTATTAAACATAGTATCCCAGGGGTACAGATTTCATTTCCATACTTTGCCAATTCCAAACGAATGGCCGGATCCACCACAAAATCAGTGGGCAGAGACCCAGAAACAAGTCATGTCCCTCATGGATATGGAGGTTATTCAACTGGTACCAGAAAAGGAAAAAAGGACAAGGTTCTTATTCAAGACTTTTCCTGGTACCCAGAAAAGACAATTCATGGTGTCCAGTACTGGATTTATCGATTCTGAACACGTTCCTGGACATTCCAAAATGCTGACTTTACAACAGCTACTGACTATGCTAGGCAGGAATGCTTGGTTACTATCTCTAGACTTGAGGCATACCTGCATATCCCAATAAGGGAATCATGCAGAAGATACCTCCGCTTCAAAGCAGGTTTTTTGCATTACCAATTCTGTGCACTGCCCTTTGGTTTATCTACTGTGCCCAGGGTCTTTACAAAGTGCCTGGCACCAGTAATTGCATCCTGCAGACAAAGAAGCATTCAAAGTTATCCTTATCTGGACGATTGTCTCATTCAAGCAGAGGAAAAGGACACTCTTCAACATCTGGCATTTGTAAAAAGGCTTCTAGCATGCCTGGGGTACACCATAAACGAAAAGAAATCACAACTGGGACCCTCTCAAATAATTACATTCCTGGTGCAAGCTTGAATGCAACTACCCAGATGGCTTACCTCACAGCAGACAAACAAAGGCAACTGACAACATACTTCAAACATATGGCAACAAAACCCCAGTTGTCTGCAAGACAAATTCTGCAGGCTTTGGGGTTCATGGCATCCTGGATTCTACTAATTCCTTATGTGAGACTGCATATGAGGAAACTTCAATGGTACCTAAAAAGTTTATGGAGTCAGCATTGCCACAGCCTAGAAACAATGATTCCTCTCATTCCCTGCCTACAACAGGAGTTTCTTTGGTGTGCAGAGACATGTCACCAAAACAAGGGACTGTCATTCACTTTACCCCCTGCCACCCAAACCC